>NW_027412684.1:9702585-9726548 GCF_025532065.1 Leptinotarsa decemlineata
GGTTGAAATTTGCTACAGTTATTTGAGTAGTAAGGCCCTTATTTAGTCCTGATTAGATTGAAATTATTAGGACCATGTGGCGTCTCAATGGGCACCAGAGTCAACAATATGGAAGAAAAAAACGCCTCTGACTTTTTTGTAGTTTTATATTCTTCAGAATCAGCATTCAAAATACAACTTTTTTGTCCTTTGTGTTTTTTTCATATCAATCTTTGTTTTCGTGAAAAAAAATTACTTCTCATAAACTATCCATGGACAACATAAAATTGAAAGCAAAACTAAATTATAAACAATTTCGACCTTGAAGTTATTGAGCAAAATGACCATCTTCTGATAAAGTACAAGACTGCATCGATTTGTCATTGATTGTCTGCCATGTTCAAAAATACCTGGAGTACTCCTTATGATATTTCAATTGTCGAATATTCGATTCCTTAAGTCATTCACATCTAGTATAGGAGTTTCATAAACAAGAACTTTCACGTGACCCTATAAATAATAGTCTAGAGGATTCATATCAGAACTTCGAGCTTATCAATTTTTCGGTCCTGCAAGTCCAATACAGCGATTGGGGTAGGTGATGTCTTGATGCTGACGAGCAAGAACACTGAGCTGAGCTTAAGCTCCGTCGTGCATCAACCACATGTTTCCTTTCATGAGTAGCTGCACTTCATCTAACAGAATGGATAAACGATTCCCAAAAAGTCCATTTAGAATTCACCTGTTGATCTTGCTGGTAGAAAAAATGGGCCTAGTCAAACGTTCAGCGAAAGTTGTGCTGAAAATGACTTTCTCTAATAACGTGGGGATTTTCATCGGCCCAAAAATGGTAATGTGAAAAATTTGCTTCATCCGTAAATGAAATATTGGCCGAAAAATTATTATTGTGTGGCATCGTATGAATCAGACACCTGCAAAACAATAATATTGGGTGAAAATTCCGAGGGAGTACAGCCTGAGAGCGCTGAATGTGATATGGGTATATGAGAGGTTTCTTTTCTTTTCCATACGATTTAGGCGGACTCTCAGCTGCAGTTCAATCTTCCTGGTACTATTTGAAGGATTTTCTTCAATCGCATCAAGTAAAGCTTCTTCTAGTTCTGGCGTTGTTAGTTTCATGTCTTCCACCACCTGCATCTATATTGAAACTCCTAGTTTTACATAATCTTGCATACAATATTCAGTTAAGGTATCTATCCTGGTGAATTATCCGTGCATCTTCAGAATTTCCATTTGCTAAATCATAAATCTGCATGCCAGCCATACAGCGTTAGCAAAATTATTCTTGATGGAATCACTGCTAATTGACAACTATTACTTCCACTGATATGGCAATAATATCACTGTCAGCTGGTTTTCAAAGCAGGTGTTCATGATATGCAAAGTGCTAAATATGAAGCTAGCTATGAAGGAAACACAACCGACGAAAAAGTTGTATTTTAATTGAATAACTTAAATATGAAACTACAACAAGTCAGTGTCGTAGGTACTTTTCATTCCAAATATTGTTGGCTGTGGTACCCACTAAGAATCCTCTGGACCTAACAATTTCAATCTAGTTAAGGCTGAATGAGCGCCTGATCACTTCAAATAACTGTAGTTTGAACCAAATTGGTATAAGGATACTCATGATATTTTGTAAATACCGTTTTGTTTCAACTTCAACGCCCTGTATCTCAGAAATGGAGCAGCTAATGCTTATGTTCACAAGAACTCTTTTTTTAATGATCTAACGAATCATCACCCTCTGAAGTTTCGTACCATAGGTGGGAAATCAAATGGGTCATCGTGAGTGACTTCAAAAGAGACGTTTTCGTCACAAACTGAATTTTTCATTGTTATCTTTTCTCACCACAGCTTACTTCGCATGAACAAGGTTTGTCTTCGATAGGGAAAGACCAGAGCGTCAAAGATTATTTTCTCATAATTGACAGTTCCACCTCGATAATGGCCGAAAAATTATTTCAAGTGTCGACTATGGTAGATCATCAGTTTTAATTGACCTTGACAGTTTCAACTGTTCTAATCATGGACATTTTCTTCGATTATGTGAAGAAATATATTTTTCCGCAATTTCTGACCATTCAACTGGTAATATTTTTTCTGTAAACATCGAAATCTTTCTACGCAAGCGATATTCTGCCATAATTTGAACTCTCGCAACATTCCTAGAAAATTATTTTCAGTAACTTGATGGATTTCGGGAAAACTTGAGAATGCGAATAATTTTTTTAACAAAATTAATGGAGAATATTTAATGAAATTTGAAAAATTCGATACTTGTTTGAGATTTTTCCTAAAACACCAGAATGTTCTCTCTATATCTGTAGAGTAGGGAGAGTGAGTGTAGCACTTAGGCCACATGTGACCATTGTACATCCTCCCGGGAAGTTGTTCTCCTAGGTCATCGTCCATCCTGTCCTTTCCAGGAAGGTGGACAGGTCACTAGGAGACATCTCCTTTATATCGGCAGATTTAGGCCAAACCCCGATGAACACACACTCTCTTATTGACGATAACACTCGCATCAGACATGCCTCACTGCTTCATCTTCCTGTACACTCATACAGTATAGGTGTGTCCACTAGCCCATACTATGGAGGTGTTTTTTTAGTTGACAGTTGTCAGTCAGAAACTCTACTCCAAAGTGTAGATAATTCTCCGCACCAGCTTCCCAGGGTCGCCAAGGGATCCTGGTAAGGATGCATCCTTTGATTCCATCCCATCTCTTCAGTGATGGAGCATGGGTGTGACGTTTGGCTAGTTCCGCACTAGTCAAAGTCATCAGGCCGTAGGTGTCACTGGGTCCTAAATTTTTGTTCCAGCCGCTTTCTTGGTTGAAGAGTCGTCAATGCGATTACCTTCACTACGGCCATGCTCTTTAACCCACCTCAGGATAATGTTATTATCTACCGAGGCTTTTGCTGAATCTTGGTCTCACTCTAGTACTAGCCCTGAGGTAACACGTTGTCTGTTCAAGGCTAATATGGCTTGTCGACTTTCAGTGCAGATTGTTATGTTTTTGCCAGAAATTTCTTCCTAGTTATTCCTTTTGTGGCGATTGAAATATCAGCCAGTTCTGTTTGAACCACGCTGGTATTTTGTGGTGTTGCTCTTTCCTTTGTACTGTACTATTTTTTCAGTCCCCAGTGAAAACTGTGCTTCCTAGGGGAAGTTCAAATGGAAAGAGAATTGGAGACTGGTAGAAAGGTCTACACCATCTTCAGATTTACATGTGTCAATGGAGAATGTGTGGAAATTCTAGTATTCGGCATGTTTCATTCGATGGAAGTTTGCTTCGATTACCCCAACTGGGGTAATCAGTTGATATCCCTCTTCTCAAATCGGTTCAGGCGTGTATCAATATAGATGTTTGGACTACTCTACGAAAGAAGAATTTATATCGAAAGATGTTTTTGGTTGATGAATGTTTGACTTAGCCTTTTTCAGTTCCGTTTGAAAGAAGACCATTTTATGACGTACTGGATTTTTCAGATCAGTTGTGATCTTAGATGAGAATTGAAAATTGTTGTTTCAAAGCCCTGTAGCACTGCATTTGAAGGAAACATAATTCCAATGTACGTACGGAGATTTTCAAGAGGTAGCCCTCCACCCTCCAATTCAATATCATTTGTAACTCAGCAAAGACATTTCCAGAAGACTTCATTCCAGGGATACCGAACAGAAATTCCTTCATAAATTGAATCTGACAGACTACATAAATTCACAATACTCAGATATTGTTTCACCTCATGAAATATCACTAATTAAAACGATTGTTCTTAATATCTTTAATACCCCTTCTGAAATGAGGCATCCCTGCAGTGACAGTTAATAATTCAAGAGATTCCAGTGTTTTGTTTTATTCGGTGCACCTTTCCCTCAATTCTGTACGGGAAGATCATGTTTGTATTGTACAGGACGTATTATGGGATCCCTAACAAAGTTGAAGCACCTGATTCCCATTCTGCTCGTTTTGCAATCACGCTTTGTTAAGTTCATTTTGGATAATGATTTCAGACGGGCAAAAGCGGGGTACTGAAATCTTCGTAATTTCCTAGAGGAAGAGGAGGGTATGTCGACAGTGGGTTATGTATGTTTCCTCTAAACTTTCCTGTCTTTGTGTTATGATTCGTCTCTGAAATATTTGCCGAATGGAATGACATCAGTATCAAATTCAATGGAGATGAAATTACATTCCTACTTGAATAAAAACTGGAAGATTTTCAAAAAATGAAATGGAAGATTCTGAAAAAAGGATCTCACCTGTTTTATTTATCATTTCAATTCAATGTCAGAGACTGAACTTCACGTTTATGTTACGGTATGGACATATCGTTGCTCAACACAGTGTCCACATGAAATATATTTTGTATTGAATATTGATTTTAAATCCAAATAACTCGTGATATTATAGGAACATTTCGAAAACTCAAAACCCACTTGGAGTTTTTTGAATGAAGGTTGTTATATATATGGTGAGGGTAGTTGACACATGATTTAATCAATAAATAGTTATAATAATGAATGGGTTTTATTCATTGATATACCTACATTTGTTATGTACTGTTTGGAGCCTTGGGTGTAGTATTGTTATTGGTTATTGTAGATTTGTTATTAGTCCATCATCGTTGATCATAATACTATTATGTTCACTCATTTCTACACTCTCATAGAGATCTAGTTCTCACTCCTCTAGTTCTTCACTCCTCAACCTTGTTTGAGTTTGAGGAGTGCCTGAAGATGACCGTACTACCAACTGTCGGAAGCGCTCGCAGATGATTAATAGAAGGTATAAAGCTTCGAATCCTTTTTGTAAAATTTAATATTGAAATACTGAAAATAAAAAAAATTAGTTGCATCATCGGTTATCGAGTGTCTTGATATAGATAAAGGAGTTTTTAATCGGACATAGCACTCAAGGAAGTGGCAAACCATAGACACGTGTTTCGGGCAAATGCACCTCCCCTGCATTTGTATTTCTATCTTTGGTAACCAAGTGTTGCCCATCCTTACACTTGGCTGCACCATACTGATGATGGACCAAAAGCCCGAAACACGTGTCTATGGTTTGCCACTTCCTGAGTGCTATGTCCGATTAAAAAACCCTTATATATATAATGATATATATATATATATATATATATATATATATTTTTATATATATATATATATATATATATATAGATTACATGAGGACATTCAGTATAATCAATAGATAAGGAAAATTGTAAAATTAATTTAGGATACCACAGGTGTGGTACCATAGTAGTTGTTTACAGCTGATTCTCGGCCTCCCCCCACCACTATGACGTATTAATTGCTTTTTTATTGTTGTTGTTTGGTGAAGTTTTTTTTGTTGTGCAGTGAAGTCAAGGCGTTGTGACCTTGAAGTGTCTGGTGCATGGATCGTTCAGATTTTTTTTTTCATATGAGATTTTGTGTGTTTATGTGTGTGTGTGTGTGTGGAGAATGCACGGTACAGGGTTTCATCATGTGCTTGTTTGTCTATGTACAAACATACGTCTGCATACTTCGAAGATCCTCCAAGTAGTAAATGCTCCATCGGTGTAGGGCACCAAGTTAGTAGTGGAGTGACGTCACAGCAATAACCGTTCAACGGCTAGAGAGCGACATGTTCACTCCACGACGTGTGGCAGAGTAATGCGTATTCATCGGTCTGCCCTCACCTCTCCCGAAGCGATGAAGGTCGCTCTAGCCCCGCTATCGATGGTGACACAACGGCAGCCGGGACCGTTTGCCTAGCGTCTACCCTCTCCGAGACCGCAACGACCACTGCTTGCTCGTATATCGACATCTGTTATCGCATTCAGTTGGGAGGTAATCTTGGCGCATGTAGTTGAGAAGTGGGGTTGGCTATGACGTCTTGACGGGTCCTATCAGAGTGTATTTAAGAAGCGTACGAGTGTTGGCTATGTCAGTTACATCAAGTGAGTTAGTGAGAACTATTATATAAAATGTATTCCTGTGACTGTGGTAAATCTTTCACTCGTAGTGATAATCTTCGTCGGCATCAGCTCCAGAGTTGCCAAGGAGGGCCTGCAGTGAAACGGGTGAGAGTGGATAATGCAACACCTATGTATACGTGCAATTGTTGTAATGTGACAATTCCTATGAGCCAAGTGAATTCTCACCGAAGAACCATGAGTCATAAAAATTGCATGTGTTCAATTGTCTGACGGTGTTCAAATTATAACGAATGCATTCAATTGCCGCATTGCTACATACAGGGTGGAGAGTTCGATTGTAACCAGTGACTACATGTCATTTTTCAATAAGATTAGGCAGAAGGTCATTGAATTACTGGAATCAGCCATCAGGATCCATAAAAGCATCAAGGTGAATATGGAAGTTTTTGGGAATTATATTCTTCAGACTGATGATTCGAGGGACACGAAGTCATTTAATTCCCAAAATAAAATAGTGGACCAATCTTCAGATTTGAATGCTGTTTTTGATGGATTCCGTGATGTAATTGTGGCTCAAACGACTGAGTTCCAGGATCGCGACTCAGGTATTTATTTTTTAAAAATTTCAATAAGATTGAATAGTAATATTTTTTTTTTTATAATTCAGGTTGGACTTGTGAAAAATATTGTTTCTCGAGGTCAACATTAATAAATACAGTCCACTGGAAGGACGTTCATATGTGAAGCTGCCTCAATGTATTCAATGGAAGAAAGCTGTTGTGAATGTTCGTAATGAAGATCAATATTGTTTTGCTTGGGCTATAACATCAGCATTATATCCTGCAGATAGTCGAGTGTCCGAACTTACGTCATATCCACATTTTTCCACTGTTTTAGATGTCACAGGTATGGATTTTCCGGTTAAAGTTAATAATAAGAGTATCGAAATATTCGAAGATAGGAATGATATTTCAATTAATGTTTACGGTTTAGAGAGTACATTTGAGAAGGGTAAAATGAAGTATGAAGTGATTGGTCCATTGCGATACTCACAGAGAAGACTCCGGAGACATGTCAATTTGTTGTTATAACTGATGACTCCGGTAATGGTCACTATTGTTGGATCAAAGATCTTTCAAGATTAGTTTCTAATCAACTATCAGCTCATAGACAGAAAAATATTTTTTGACGGATGTTTGATATATTTTTCTGATGAGAGATTGCTTTTACGTCATAATATGTATGATTGTAATCACATTAGTACCACAACACCAACTACTAATTTAAAGATCAATAAATATGGTAGAATGGTTGCGGAAAATAAACTAATGTTTGAAAACTTTGAGAGGCAAATGAGGGTGCCATTTGTAGTGTATGCTGATTTTGAATCAGTGCTTAAACCGATTCATGTGAATGAGCCAAATCCTGAAAGTTCATACACGATTAAAACATTCAAACATGCCCCATATTCATTTGCTTATTTGATAAAGTGTTCATATAATGATGATTTGTCAAAATTTGTTACATATAGGGGTGTAGATGCAGCTCAGAAATTTGTGAGTAGCATTGAAGATGATTTGAAAGAGATACATGAAAATCATCTCAGAAACCCTAAACCGATGGATACACAAACTGCGAAGAAGAAGAACAGTTTGCTGCAGCCAGAACTTGTGGTATATGTAATAAAGCATTTACTGATGGTGAAGTCAAAGTAAGAGATCATTGTCATGTCACAGGAAAGAAAAGATCACATGCCGCTCACTCGAAATGTAATTTAAATTTCAAAAATACCAAACTTCATACCTATCATTTTTCATAATTTAAGTGGTTATGATTGTCATTTATTCATAAAAGAATTGTATAGGAATAAAGAGAAAGTTGATGTTTATCCCGCAAACTAAAGAGAAATATATATCTTTCACGAAGCATCTCTTCACACACAGCTATACCGATAAATGGTGTGGTTAGGAAGAATTATCTCAAAATGAGATTTATCGATAGTTATAAATTTATGACTAATTCGTTGGAGAAGTTGGGTGCAAACTTGACCTCCGATCAATGTTTGGAGATGCACAAACATTTCCCAAATTGAGAAATTCAATTTGATGAGACAGAAAGGTGTATTTCCATATAGTTTTGTTGATGACATTGACAAATTGAATTATCCATTACTTCCGACAAAAAATCAGTTTTATGACACACTCAATTGTGAACATATATCGGAAACTGATTATGATAGGGCTAGAAAAGTTTGGAATTTATTCGAGTGTCAGAATTTGGGGGAATACTCTGATTTGTATTTGAAGTCGGATGTATTGCTACTATGTGATATTTTTGAAAACTTCCGCACCACAAGTTTAGAGATATATAACTTAGATCCGGCACAATATTACACTGCACCTGGATTATCATGGGATGCCATGTTGAAGTTCACTAATGTTGAATTGGAATTACTAACTGACATTGATATGATTCACTTTTTTCAAAAAGGTATACGAGGTGGAATTAGTCAATGTAGCGAGAGGAAACATATAGCAAATAATAGATTTTTACCCAATTATAATCCCAACGAACCTTCCACATTCATTACATATTTAGATGCAACAAATCTATACGGTCACAGTATGTCACAACCTCTACCAACAAGTGAATTTACATGGTTGACACCAAATGAAATTCTTAATCTCGATGTGATGGATGTGAGTACTGATAGTCCGTATGGGTATGTATTTGAAGTGGACATTCATTATCCACAAGAGTTGCATGATAAACATTCTGACCTTCCATTTTTAGTCGAAAAAATAATACCACCTCGTACACAATCGAAAATTCCCAAATTAATTCCAAATTTGATGATAAAAGAAAATATATTGTTCATTATAGGAATCTACAGCAAGCTGTCAAAAATGGATTGATTGTAATGAATACACATAGAGTATTGAAATTCAAACAATCATGCTGGATGAACCCTATATAGATCTTAATACTGAAATGCGTAATAGGTCTAACAACAAATCTGTTAAAGATTTCTATAAACTAATGAATAATGCGGTGTATGGAAAGACAATGGAGAATGTAGATAATCGAATTGATGTTAGACTCGTTACACATTGGGAAAATATAAAGAAAAATATAGGTGCCAGCACTCTCATAGCCAAACCAAATTTCAAAAATTGTTCAATTTTCACTGATAATTTCGTTGCCATTCAATTGGTAGAGTGAAGGTTCATTACGATAAACCATTATATTTGGGATTTTCCATATTAGAATTATCTAAAACAGTCATGTATGACTTTTTCTATGGATGCATCAAACAACACTTTGATGAAAATGTCTCTTTACTTTACACAGATACCGACTCGCTCATTCTTAAAGTAAACACAGAAAATTTTTATGAATTCATAAAACTAACATAAGTAGATTTGATACATCCAATTACAGTTAGTTAACCAATTCAATATTCCAGTAACAAGTTCAGTCTTGGGTAACTTCAAAGATGAATTTCCAAATGATCCAATCATGAGTTTTTATGGTACAGGTGCTAAAGCATATTATGTGAAATCTGTTGATGGTGAATTTAAGAAAGCCAAAGGGGTTAAACGATCTGTAATAAAGAATGAATTGACATGCGAAGATTATCAAAAAATCGTCGAACAAGGTGGTATGATATTCAGAAAGATGAATTCATTTAGAAGCGTGTTACATGATATGTATACTGAATTAAAAATAAAGTTGCATTATCATATCACGACGATAAACGATTTATCATTCCGAATACCCCACACTCTTCCTTGGGTCATAATGATATTGAATTTTATGAAAACGATCCAAATGAGAACATTCGTTGGATAAGTAATATTATTCAACAATCACAATCTCAGGAGACTCCATTGGATCAATTGATTAATTTATTATCTGCCGAGATCAATGATTGAAATATCATTCAATATCTTCAAAACCGGAAAATTCAATATTGATATTTATGTAGCCATTTATAATTAATAATATATGATAGAAGTAATGTGATATTAATGTATTATGTATGTATGTATATGTATTACTGTAATGAATATAAAATGATTAAATTTTATTTGTATTATTTCTATTTCCCTAATCAATTACTGCAATATATAGTATAATGTAAATGACAGAAATATCAGTTTGAAGAGAATCATCGTAGAGTGCACAATGTCTAAAACAATCGATAAGTTTGGTAGAAAAAGAAAATGGGTGGTAATGTCATTCGAGGTCCTCCTGGGAATGGTTTTAAATTAACAAAAGATGGTCATTATGACATGCAAAGGAAAATATTGAAAAATACAAGTGAACCAATTGACAAGAGTGATTGTGTAACTGTATCATATCTTGAGGGGAAATTAATGGAGCAAAGGAAGTTATACTTCTAGCCCTACAAGCTGCAATACAATCCACAATAGGCAATATTGCTCGGGACGCCCGGCAAGCATTTAACGATAAAATTGCAGAGGCTCGGATAACTTTCACTCGTAAATTTGACAAACTTACAAGTGATGTAGACATAAAAATGTCTGACATAACAGCGTCTACAAATAAAAAATTTGATGCTATGTCAAACATAACAGGGACTACAATGAAAAAGTATGATGTACTGGAACAGAGAGTTGAAGTATTGGAGAAAAACCATAAAGAAGTTTTGGAGAGAAACTATAAAGTCAGGCCATCATCATCAGGTGGACTGGGATATCCAGGACTGAACATTAATCCAAATCATAGAATAATACAACCAAACCAAAACCAACTGATGATGTATTAATGGAACCAACATGGTGAATGTATTCCCTCGTTAGGTTAGGTTAATAGCTACGTTAGGTTAGCTGCATACTTACGTTAGGTTAGGTTTTAGGTTAGTATTCCCTCGTTAGGTTAGTTAATAGTTACTGTAGGTTAGGTTAGGTTAGGTTAGGTTAGGTTAGTGGTTAGTAGGTGTTCGGTTGCATAGCGTAGGTTAGCGTACTAGGTTAGGTTACGTTAATACATACGATAGGTTAGGTGTTCGGTTGCATAGCGGTAGGTTAGCGTACTAGGTTAGGTTACGTTAATACGTTAATACGTTAGGTTTAGGTGTTCGGTTGCATATTATGTTACGAACGCGCGCGCGAAGAGGCGTAGATGTCTCTCCAGATGTCCCGCCTACCTGGGGCCGGAGGCCCACCCACCTGGGCGGAGCCAGCAGTGGGCGGGGCCCGTTAGGGCCACGCCCCCCCCCCCCCCCCCCCTTCGCACCAACTTTTCGGATACCCCCGCCCCTTTCCGAAGCCCCGCCCCCTTTCCGAAGCCCCGCCCTCTCCCTCCCCGAAGCCCCGCCCCCCGACTCCCAACATTTGCGCATGTACACCCTACCCTCATCGCGCATGTGCGCTCCCACCATTTTCCCACCGCTCACGCATCGAAGTCGATACCCTCCGGAGAGCACTCCACAACATTCAGTTCGAGAAGTCATCTCATCGAGAGCAGTCCACTCCACAACAAGGCAGTACGTTCCAACGACCAACTTGATATTTGAGTAAGTAAATTAGGAATGTTATTTTTTATATCAACTAACTTTGTATTATTTCTTCTTTTTCAGAATGGCAACCAATACACAGGAGGTGAATAATGCTGTGGCGTCTATTCTGCCGGTGTCCGCTGACCAGGAGGAGGCAGCATCTTCGAGAGCGGTGACGGTTGACCAGCCAACCACTTCGCGTTCGCGAGTTAGGTGCAGATCTTCTAGCCCTGACTTATTCGAGGAGGAGGAGGAAGTCAGGGCTGTGAAGAAGGTTTGCCAACGACCTGCAGCAAAGGTTGGTCCTATTTCAAAGTACCGAGCTACTTGCAATAGGACTAATCCTTATGCAGGTAGTTTTTCGACCTCTCGTAAGAGGGCCTCCACACCAGCAGCAGCACCAGCAGCAGTGGAAATTCCGAGGAGTCCTTCTCCGGAGTTGGTGATATTGTCGCCCGTTGGTGACGCGACTACCACCGCTGCCAGCGACACCGGCGGATCCTGAGGTGTTGGTGCCACAGCCTATCGGAGAGGTTAGTGAAAAGATGAGTGTTTTTCTGCAGAGATGCAAGAAAGCAGACGAGCTGCCCGATCTAGCGAGGCCGAGTTGGTTACCATGAAGCGACAAATGGCTGAAATGGATAACCGACGGAGGGAACTCCAAAAGGAAATGGCCGAAATAGATCGGAATTATGCATCTCTGCAGGAAAGGTGTAAAGCAAAGACCTCTTCGATAGAGCTGTACAAAAAAGTAGTGACAGTTATGGACACTCTTTTTGTAGATGAAGTGTAAATGTAAGATTAGTTTTAGGTTAGTTAGGAGTATTTAATTATGGTAGTTTTAAGTTTATATTTGTTAAGTTTATATTGAATAAAGGAAAAGGAAGTGAAATAAAGGGTGTACACTGTTTTTTGGTTTGGTACACATTGAACAATGCGATGGTTGGAGCATTTTTCTTCACTTCCTCTTATTATCATTATTATTTTTTTATTTCAATTCCAAGTTCTTCTAGACAAATACCTCACATCATTTTTGTGTTCTCTAATCACTTGTAAATAATTTCATGTGAAGAAAATTTAAAAAATAAAAAAATAGACATGTTTCATAGTGAAATCGACAAGTATATTTCATTTGTATTTTATCCATTCAAGTATCTCTTTCATTGAATATGTCTTATGTCACTTTGCAATTTACCCCTACTCATTGAATATGTCTTATGTCACACTACAATTTACCCCTACTCAATGTTCCACTCCTCTCCCACTCCCTCTCGAAAGTATAAAAGTAGAAATCATCTGATGAAACATTCAGTTGATCAGCTAGCATCGAGATGGAACCCGATTCAACCTCCGAACCCTATAGCTGCCCGGATCAGGGGTACAACTTCAATTACTGGGATAACAGCCAGGTACAGGTTGTCTCTTCCACCACGGAACCCCACAGTCCGCCATACGAATACCGGGATCACGACATCAGGATGCAAGTTCAACATGTCACTGGCAGTGACGAAGGACACTTGGATGACTCGGAATATCCAGATCCTGACGGATGGTGGGACCCTGCTTATGATGACATTGTCCCAATGAGTAGCGACGACGACGATGATGACGACGACGACTCTGGTGATGATGCTGATGACGAGCTTGACGTTAGACGTCCTCCACCATCCCCTATCCTCATCGAGGATAGTCCTCCGCCATCCCCAATCCTAATCGATGATGATGTCCTCAATTCCGATGATGACATATAATCATCTACTCGTCCATCATTTCCTTTCCTTTCCTTCCACGGAGTACACACTTTTTGGTTGGTGTACACGAGGCACTGCGAGGCTGGGGCAGTGTCTTCCTCCCTTCCTCTCCTCTTATTAGTTTTTTTTCCATAATAATCACTAGAATTTCTCCTAATAATCGCTCAGAGTTTCATTCTTGATGTTTTCGAATCTCAAACACTGTTCTACATTTCACCCCCCCATTTCATTTCTTCCAATATAAATATAGCAACAATCCCAGTTCTATATCATTCTTCCACAATGTCGAGTACAGGACCCATCCAAGTACATGAAATAGATTCAACGTCTGATCATTTGAGTACAACCTTCGCTCAATTTCTGCAGCGAATCTATGATCTTCCTGATGATTTCGCAGAACGAGTGGAACAAGGTATTCAGGACGACATAGATGCTGTTGACGATAATAATGCGGATGATGTGATTAGTATATCATCTGATTCAGCTGATTATGACGACGACGACATCATGAGTATATCATCTGATTCAGATGACTACTATGAGGATGATATCATTAGTATATCATCTGATTCAGATGACGATACCATAATTATTGTTTCTGATGATGAGGAGCGTTAGTCCATATCATTGCATGGATTAATAAAAAAATAACAGCCCTTTTCAGGGCTACAATTAAAGACTGAAACAATAAAAAAATAAGCTCTTTTCAGAGCTACCATTATACTTTCAAACAGAAACAGATTCATACCATTGTTAACATTATGTTAACATTATAATCTCAAACGAAATATATGTATGTGAAAGTATTCATCATTATATGCATATGAATGATTGACAAATGCCAACTTCAACTTTCATTTAAAGTAGTACTCATCATATGCATAGATATTCAATGACTATCAAATTCCAAATTTCGACTTTTCAGTCAAAGTAGTAATTTATTTGTCATATAATGTATAGATATTCAAAGACTAACAAATTTCCAACTTAGACTTTTATTATCAAAGTATTCATTTGTCACATAATCTATGAATACTAATACAACTAACTACTGTTTGTGTGAATAATGTAGCCCTGAAAAGGGCTGTTGTTTTTTTTTGACCAGTAGGTCCACGGTTATTGTGCCACAGGTTGGACATTATTACATATAATACATGTAGATACTCGGGTGAAGTTTGTTAGTGGCCTCTCGCAAGCTTCACACCAATTCTGTCCCATTTCCATAATTGAGACAGTGTTGTGGGTGTTGACATGGGCATACCACCCTCCATTATTGTTTCTATGCGAATAAAACCGAAAGCAGCACCAACATAGTTTTTTGTTCTCTCCATCTATTGTGCTGATCAATACGTATGCATCCAATGCACAATACAAATCCAAGGGATCTTCCAGTGTCTCACTGACATTGAGTGTTCGCATACCGATCCTCATAGCACCATCACCTTCAGTTGTGTCAGCTTCTATCCCTTCATCATCTCCTTCTTCATCCATGACCCTCTCAAACTCCATCACGTCATCATCTTCGTCGCTTTGGTTGGCCTCGTTTTCAACTTCGTCTATCTCATCTTCATCGACTCCAACATCTTCTGCTTCAACTATTACTTCCTCTAGCGGAACATTGACATCCTCATCATCTGATTCGTCTATCCAATTGTTTTCATCAACAGCAGCTATTCTATTTAATGCAGCATTTATTTTTGCAGAATTCATCTTGTTGTTGTTTGCTCACAGTTGTAGAGAGTGAATGAATGAACTCTAGGTTTGCAAGTCAACTTATATAGGAGGTGATGCGACTCCCACTTGACTCGTTTAGAGTGGAATAGTAGGAGAAGTTATCCCACTATACTTCCACATGATGTTGATTTGTATAAATAGAGATCGTAGGTATAGGAGAGAGCATTCAGAGTTTCTGTAAGTCATCTCTTTATATTTCTAATCGAATTAGTAAAATGCCGTTTCCAAAAGAGTGGAATGAAAAACCAAAAGTGTGTGTCTACCCAATGATGATTGCAGGGGCTATTGTGTGCTACTTTTGTCAAATAAGTAGACCTAAGGATTCAATCAATCCATGTACTGGTATGTGTAGTGATTGCGTGTTGCGGATTCAACTATCGCCTCCTTCTCATCCACCGAAGCGAACAAAATCGGATTATCGTCAACAACAGTTACAGTGTCTGAAGTGTTCCGAACCTATAATATTTAACAATATAGGTATCTGTAGAAATATTTGTGGTATCTGTGCTGCCGTTCCAACTCCACTGCAACGTTGTTTGCGTTGTGATACATATTCCATGAATTGTTGGAATCATGTATGCAATGCATGTAGAAGTACTTGGGATCTGTGTGAGAAGGTTGGTCAACTCTACCCCAATAGGAGAATCCATTTTTTTCAATGTTGGTGTTTGACGCACGAGCAACAACTATTGAGGAATAGAGTCAAAGAACGTTCCACATCCACAGAGACATATTAACATTTTTCATTTTTTATTATCGTTATTGTCCTCTATTATTAATAATATATATATATTTTGAATTTATTTGTATTATTTTCTAACATTTAAAAAATACATGCATGCAACACAAAGTTTTCCTCTTAAATGACAAAGATTGTTACATGCGTGAATAGTTTAGTGAGAGAGCGCATGTGCCAGTTGATGAAAGAGCGCATGCGCTAGTTTATTTTCTTCTATAAATGGTGAGGTCTCAGTAACATCATCACCTTTCCTATCCACATTCTATTGCTATCACATATCATTCCTCAGACCTTAATAATCATGAGCTCTATGCCGCTATTGATTGCTGAAGATGGTTCACCACTTGTTGATATCGATCAGACTGATTTTGAAAATATTCCAGTATTACATTTATCGAGTCAAGATTCGATAAATGATTTTGATATTAACGACTTCGTTAACTTTGCAGATGTGCCAGAACCAAATGAGCAAATTATTATTGAAAATCCGATCGTTTCGCAATTATCATCACTCAAACACTCTTCATCTACCCTTCCTCTTGGTGTTGATAAGAAATCTAGAACAATCAAGAGGAAGGTTACTAAGGCATCTTCATCGATTGTCACTGACTTTAAAGAAAAGAAAGAATCCAAAAGTGTTGTGCGACAGAAAAAACCCGCAACGAAAAGTGACAGATCGAAGAGGAAGCCAAAAGGTACTCCTAAAGAAATGAAGAGTGATTTGAAAGCTGAACCGCTATCTTCTTTCAGCCCCCTCCATCGGTTTGGGGAAATGAAAAGGAAAGCAAAATGCCGTCTTGTAAAGGCACAGATGACTATTGCTGAACTTGAAAAGAGTGAGCGAGCTATTAATGCTAATAATGAAACTCTTGAAGCATTAGATGCCAAGATTGCATTAGCGAAGGTTGAATTGGCTAGAATGTCTAAAGATGCTGATGAACTCCGTTCAAAAATTGGTAAAGATAAGCAATTCCATCAACGTTCGAGAATGCAAGCTCAGGCTGAGCTTGAGGAGTCGACTAAGCTTTATGAGACAGCATTATCAGTGAGAGATAATTGGCAAAAAGAGTTGGATACTGCATTTCAAAGTGACGGCGATTAGTTTTGGGAATGATAATGTGTTTTCAATATCGTGAGTTGAAAAATATAAGCGGAATGGAGTATACAATTAATTTGGTTTGGTATAACACAACATTGCGAATGGCTGGGGCAATGTTTACCGCTGCAATATTTTTCAGTTCACATACTTATAATTGAAATGAAAACAATAATGAACTTTAATATTACTTTATTCATAAAAGTCACTATTATATACATTTAAACCATATTTGATTCATCAATCCAAGAATTTTGTTCGCTAGGAAGGCCTAACCACTTTACATATACTTTATTTTTCTTCTCTTCAACACCTTCTCAATCAGATATACGTCAGGATTCTCGGTTCGTAATAACTCTTCTTCGTAAAAACATCCTCTAATCGGCTGTTCATTCATATCTTCAAGATTATAAGTCGTTGGGATGGTTTTATTAATTTTAACAATCTTGAATAGCTCCGTGGTAAAATTCGCAGTGTAAGACTTTTCAAAAATAATGTTTGTATTTACTTATACGTACAATATCATTTAATTGGAATTTGGGTTTACTTTGTCTTCCTCCAATTCCATTGATACCCTTGAATTTTAATTTTGTTGTTGAATCAACATTGATGGGTGCCATACCTATTGTACGATGAACTTTATTATTATATCTACTAGTTATAATTGGAAGAATATCAAGCCATTTGTGGTGACCTCTCATCGAAAATTCCTTGTAGAGCCATGCCTTTATTGTACGAATCACTCTTTCTGCTATAGCTGCCTTCTTTGTGCTAAATGTTGAATAATGATTGATATTATATTCTCGCATGAGAGATGAGAAGCTTTATTGAAAATTCTTTCCCTTGATCGCTTTGTATGTGTTTGGGGAGTATTTGGCTTCTTTCAGTACATGTTTCATTGCATTAGTTACTGTACTACCTGTTTTATCTTTAACTGCTACAGTCCACAGATATTTGAGTAACAATCTATCACTACAAGTATATCGGTATCCTTCATTACTTTTTGCATAAGGTTGCAGTTCAGCTAAATCTATTTGCCATAGATCTGCAAAACCTTTGATGGTGTTATTCTTCTACGAAAATTACGTCTTGCAGGTTTATGTAATTCATTAACAACTTGTCGTTTGACATCACTTATTTCATTAGTCATTCTATTTCAATATATTAAAGAGAAAAGGTGATAATGTTACTGCATTGAATGATGATGTGACAGTGATCATTACATGTGAATATGTTAATATATTATACCTTCTTCACGTAATTCTTCAATTATTGAAATTATTTCATTATCATGTCCGGTATGTCCGGCTGACTTTGAAGCTACCAATAGTCGTAGGCGAGCAACTAACTCTTTCGGTGAATTCCAGTACACATAATTCACAGGTTTAGAATTATATATTTTCTCCATTTTCACTCGTTTGAGTGCTCCACCAATTTTACTTCTACTTCTTATTGGATATTGTCGTGAGTCTAATAGAGGTTTGATAACTTCACGAAATTTTTTTAGAATTTGTATTTTTAAAACCATTCTTCAGATGATATTGTTTATATGGAGCATTCGTTATTTTCAATATTTTGGAATATACTTGACGAGTTTCTTCATTATCAACATCTTGTGGATTCTTCAAAAAAATCATATCATACAATTCTGGACTACCTGCGCATTCATATTTTTTCACTTTATTAGCATCCCAAAATGAAATGTTTCCATCTTTGAAATTTACCACTAGACTTCCCATTTTCAGCTTTTGTGTAATTGGATCCATACGTACCCAAATGTTCCATCATATGCTGGATTTCTAGATTTTATATATTCAAATGTTTCATCAAAACATCTTCACCACTTTCATTCATAACAGGTGAGATGTCAGGATCCGAGGAATCGATGTGGGACGATGATGGTGTTTCGAATAGAGTTGTTCTCATATCGTCTTGAAGTGTGCTCGTGTCACTATTCACAGATGATACACTACCAAAAGATTGTTTTCTTCTATTGGAGTACTCATGGGATAATTTGAAGTAGATTGAACAGTTCCATGATTTGGTGATAACACTGGTGATTTAGAAGTACGTTTGATGATAAAACATTCAATGGTTTCATTATGGGCTCATACAATCTTTCAAGTGTCGTACGATTTTCAATATTATCATTCTTGATAGAGTTGAATTTCTGCCTGACAGCTTCTGTTGTCTCTACTAGTTGACGTTTCAAATTTATTTCATTGTTTTTATTTTCAGATCTTTTTTTGTATTCATAATGCCCTTTTTTTTGAATTAAAGCTTAATTCGTTGGTGAAGTGACCACTACAATATTCAGTGATCGAATAAGTTCCAAAAACAAGATCATGGGTATATAAAACTATCGAATCCTTTGCGATATCTACCTTCATCTATTTTTCTATCCTTATCAATGACTAGAAATCCATATTGGTCCTCCCAGCATTTAACACACATCAATTGGAATTGTTTGAATGTTACATCGGGTGAAACATGATCTGAATAAATGTGATGTAAATTCGTCTCATCTTGTTTGAACATTATAATGAAATTGGTATTGTCACGCACTAACTGTTTGGGTACCCGTGAATATGTCTGTGCTAGATAAAAACAATCAACATCCTTATGACGTCCCATACAGAAATATGATCTAATAATATCTTGCTTTTCACATATCACATCATCGAAAATGAAAACAGAATTAGGCTTAGCGTCGGAGGGTTCCACTATTTCTGCATTATTGCTGAATGTATAAAAACCTAATCCTTTTATAGGTTCCAAAACACTTCGCAAGTACTGATATTTAGGTTGATTGAGTGATTTCGAATAGAGATACACATTTCTAAATCTCAGTCCTTGTGGATGTGTTAATAGTGATATCATTGCATTCGTCTTTCCACAATTTGAAGGTCCTATAATGAGTCCTCGAACTGATGATGGAAGTAGTGGACCATGTCTGAATACCCTTTGTCCATTCAATCCACAACCAAATTTCTCATCTAGATTATCTACAGCAAACTTTTCTTTCTGTTTTACAATGCGCATCGTGCCGTGGTTGGAGACTATATAAATGTTATTAGCTTATTCATTTCAATGTGTACCATCAAACGATACGGACGTATTGAAAGTGATCGTAAAATTAAAAGAGGTTGTGGTTTTGTTAATGATTTAATAAACAAACTTCCTTTCGAATTACATCTACCGGAGGTTATCAATACTGTGGACCGGGTACAAAATTGAAACAACGTTTAGCTCGTAACGACCCTGGAATCAATAAATTAGATATTGAATGCAAAAAACACGATATTTCAATATTCTAAGCATCCATCCGATCTTGCAGCAAGACATTTAGCCGACAAAGAACTTGAATACAGCGCTTGGGATAGGGTTTAATCGAAGGACGCGAGTATTGGGGAAAGAGCAGCTGCATTACTTGTCACCAACATTATGAAAGCGAAAAGACATATGGGCATGGGTTGTAGTACCAATAAGAAAAAATGTAAGAGGAAACAAACGAAGAAAAATAAAATTAAAAAAGTTGCATTTGGTGCTGGGATAGTCCATAAAGTGCGAAATGTATTGAAGAAAGCTGGTGGGAATCAATTTGTGACGAATAATAGCAAAAAAGCTATCACTGTGGCATTGCAGGCGGCACGTAAATACCTTAAAGCTGCGGTGGAAAGAAGAAAATCCGCACACCACGCATAATTCCTGTTCCCAAGATCGGTGGACTTTTACCATTGATACCAATTTTTGCTGGACTATCCGCACTAGGAAGTTTGGCGGGAGCCGCTGCTGGTATTACCAAGGCCGTGAATTCGGCAAAAGCCAGCAGAGCGGCTTTAATGGAAGCCAATCGTCACAATAAAACCATGGAGGCTGTAGCATTAGGCAAACGCGGAAGTGGAATATATCTCAAACCATACCGTAAAGGTTTAGGACTATATTTAAAACCATACAAAGCCACAAACAAAACAAAAAACTAATTGAACCCCTACCTCAGAGGCCTCTTACTGATCTCGATCTCAGTTATTATGCACAAAAAATGAAAATTCCACATTTTCGTGGTGTTTTTATGCGTGATAGATTACCATCTTCAGGTCCAAAACAAAACGAGACAGCTATTGTTAATTTAGATGGAATAAGTGGACCAGGAACACATTGGGTGGCATATAAAAAATGTGGGAAAGAAGTCACATATTTCGATAGTTTTGGAGATCTACCCCCACCATTGGAATTGACTCGATTCTTTCGAAAATGTTCGAATGTAAAAATCAAATATAAACTATGATCGACAACAGAAATTTAATACAGTTCTCTGTGGTCACTTGTGCTTGCAGTTTCTCTCTAAATAATTTTCCAAATAAAAATGGATTCAACACCAAAACTGGATCGGGAGGCTATCAAGGGAATGGGGTTTTCACTTAGAATGTTTTCAAAATATGGTACCTTGAAAAAATGGATAAAGTGATGCTTGCAAATATGCCTAAGGAAGTGATACTTGCATGTGTTGCACATGAGATTGCATATGTTTGGGAAAAGTTGCCTAAGCATCTGCAAGATGACATCGATATAATGAAACATAGATATTGTTATGAGCACCACCACCACGATCAAAATTCAGAATCGATGTTAATGACGGTCCTATACCTCGGAAATCTATGTGTTGTATTTGTAATATAGAGATGTGAATATTGGTATCAATAAAAATGATACTTATTACAATACAACACCTTCCAAAAAGTGTAAATTGTCTCAAATGTGCTGTTGCTGTGTACAATAATAAATTGAAATGTGTTTCAAAATATTCATCATCATGTCACGAAAGTTCGAGCTACAAGCTGTCGGACAAGTGTCTTGAGTGCGGATTTTTTTCCACCAATTGAATTGGATAGGAACAGTCGTTATGGATTAGGACTTTTGGGATTCTATGGATGCAATACAATCAATAATATAACTGAAGCTAATAACTTAGTTAGTTTTAGAATCAGTAATGACAACTCATCGATACCCCAAAAGTTGACAATTGAAATTCCATGTGGTGCTTATGAAATAGAAGAGATCAATGCCGTCATACAGAAACATATCATGTTCAGATTGTTTCATGATAAAAAACCAAATGATGTCGTTGCAGATGATATTTTCTATCTACACGCCATAATAAACATTCAAATGTGAAATGCGATCCAAATATGAAATTGATCTGACACATCCAAATTCAATAGCAGAAATGATGGGGTTCGCTCATGAAATATTTCCACCAAATCAGATACATGAATCATCATTACCATAAACATTACAACTGTGAGACTTATCCGCTTAGATTGCAATATAATATCTGGTTCATATATAAATGGTGAAGAATCCCACATTCTTTTCTCATTCGATATTGATGTTGAACCTGGCTACAATCTTACTAAAGAACCACACAGTATTATTATATATATGCCTGTCAGTCCAGAAGGTCGTCAATTGATTCACAACATTACAGTGCGTATTTTGGATGAAAAAAATAACCTTATCGATTTTGGAAGTGAAGAGAGATTTTCATTATTTTGGAATTGAAGAAAATCGAATAACTGTTGTTATGGGTTTCATTTATAATAGACAAAATCGCATTGAACAATCCCAAACGAGTTGCACTATCAAAAAGAAAGGTGTGCATAAAAAGAAGCTCATTCCACAAGTGTATGCTAAACAGTTAGCACATAACGCTCTGTCTGTGAGTGATCTTAAATTTTTGAAATCGATTGGATTGAAAGTGAGAAAATAACAATGGTGCTCGAAACAAACAATGAAAAGTTGAATATATTCAATGAACCAGTGCTCGATCATTCTCTCATAAGTTTACATGAGCACACATATAAGCCCTATGGATCACCGCTATTCAGGAATTCGGATGAAATCAGAATTGCAATCAATAATCAAGATGTTATACTAGATATTGCCGAGAGCTTCATTACATAGAAGGTAAATTCACCCCCAAAGATGTAGCGAAAACATGCTATCTCTCGAATAATGCAATTGCATTTCTCTTTGACGAAATTCGTTATGAAATGGGAGGTGAACAAGTGGCTGTTGTTAGAAAACCTGGGATAACATCTACAATGAAAACCATGATATCATTTGGACAATCTCATGCTAACACATTATTGACATCTGTTTGGGGACTTTCACAATTGAAGCAAGATATCTTGGATACAAACAGTCATGTTTTTAGTGGAAAACTACCACTGAAATATTTGATGGGTTTTGCTGAAGATTACAACAAAAGTATCTTGAATGCCAAACAGGAATTGATTTTGATTATCGCTCGATCATTCAAAAACTCATATATAGGTGAGGTTGATGCTGATTTGGAAATAAATAAAATCGAATGGAAAATAAGGCATATTGTACCAGATGATAAACACAAGCTCAAACTTTTGAGTAGAATAAACAAAAGCGGTCTGAATGCCAAATCAAGTTGGCGTATCGTATGTGGGACCTCTATGAACTACCATCATTACGTGGGACTTCTTCAGACATATGGGCCATCAAAACAACTAACGCATTGGAAACTCCTCGTTTTGTCATCATCGCATTCCAAAGTACTACCACATCTGAAGATAGAACACAAGATATTACAAAATTCACAACTGCTGATATCAATAGTATTCGAGTATACTTGAATTCTGAAGTTTATCCATATGAGCGTTGGAATTTGAATTTCGATAAAAAACTTGATGCTCCTGCTTATTATGCTTTTGAGAGTTTCCAGCGAAGTTATTATGATAAAGATATGAGTGAACCTCTGATGGACATTGACAATTTAAGAGAATCCACTATTCGTCATCGATTGTTCCCATCAACCGAATGCAACAAAATCATCAACTATTGATATAAAGATTGAGTTTGAGACGAGGAAGACCAAGTTTCCAGACAACACTAAAGTATATGCATTAATTTGCATGATACAGTTTTTAACATACAATGCATTGGATGGTTCAGTTCATAGCAGATATGACACTTTTTTTTCACTCTATCATGTACTGTTTTATGATCTTTTTTTTTTTTATTTTGTAACTGACTTATATCATGTATTGTATTTTATATCATATTTATTGTTTTGTAATCATTTTCTATTGTATTTCATCAGATTTAAATAAATAAAACATGAAAATAATACAAAGTTTTTTTATTGACATTATTT